>NC_141535.1:30387500-30427500 GCF_021556685.1 Rattus norvegicus | reverse complement strand
TGGCTTTTTAGTCTCTGCTCCATACTTTGTCTCCGTATTTCCTCCTGTGAGTATTTTTGTTCACCCTTCTAAGAAGGACTGAAGCATCCACACTTTGGTTTCCCTTCTTGAGCTTCACATTCCTTGGGAATTGTATCTTGGGTATTCCAAGTTTTGGGGCTAATATCTACTTATTAGTGAGTGCATACCATACGTGTTCTTTTGTGATTGAGTTATCTCACTCAGGACAAGTTCCATCCATTTGCCTAAGAATTTCATGAAGTCATTGTTTTTAATAGCTGAGCTTTACTCCATTGTGTAAATGTACCATATTTTCTGTATCCATTCCTCTGTGGAAGGACATCTGGGTTCTTTCCAGTTTCTGGCTATTATAAATAAGGTTGCTATGAACATAGTGGAGCATGTGTCCTTCTCATATGTGGGAGCATTTTTTGGGTATATGCCCAGGAGTGGTATAGCTGGGTCCTTTGAGAGTACTATGTCCAATTTTCTAAGGAACCACCAGATTGATTTTCAGTTGATTGGGTTTCAGCTTGAAACCCACCAACAATGGAGGAGTGTTCTTCTTTCTCCACATCCTCGCCAGCATCTGCTGTCACCTAAATTTTTGATCTTAGCCATTCTGACTGGTGAGAGGTGGAATCTCAGTTGTTTTGATTTACATTTCCCTGATGACTGAGGATGTTGAACATTTCTTTAGGTGCTTCTCCGTGATTCAATATTCCTCAGTTGAGAATTCTTCGTTTAGCTCTGTACCCCATTTTTTAAAATGGTTATTTGATTCTCTGGAGTCTACCTTTTTGAGTTTTTTGCATACAATGGATATAATCAGATGTAAGATTGGTAAAGATCTTTTCCCAATCTATTAGTTGCCATTTTGTCCTATTGACAGTGTCTCTGTCTTACAGAAGCTTTGCAATTTTATGAGATCCCATTTGTCGATTCTTGATCTTATTTCATAAGCCATTGGTGTTCTGTTCAGGAAGTTTTCTCCAGTGCCCCTGTGTTTGAGACTCTTCCCTACTTTCTTTTCTATTAGTTTCAGTGTATCTGGTTTTATGTGGAGGTCCTCGATCCACTTGGACTTGAGCTTTGTACAGGGTGATAAGAATGGATCAATTTGCATTCTTCTACATGCTGACCTCCAGTTGAACCAGCACCATTTGTTGACAATGCTATCTTTTTTCCCCACTGGATTGTTTTAGCTGGTTCATCAAAGATCAAGTGACCATAGGTGTGTGGGTTCATTCCTAGGTCTTCAATTCTATTCCACTGGTCTACCTGCCTGTCTCTGTACTAATACCATACAGGTTTTATCACCATTGTTCTTCAATACAGCTTGAGGTCAGGAATGATGATTCCCCCAGAAGTTCTTTTATGGCTGAGTATAGTTTTCGCTATCCTGGGTTTTTTGTTCTTCCAAATGATCTTGCAAATTGCTCCGTGAGGAATTGTCTTGGGATTTTGATGGGGATTGCATTGAATCTGTAGACTGCTTTCAGCAAGATGGCCGTTTTTACTATATTAATCCTGCCAATCCATGAGCATGGGAGATCTTTCCATCTTCTGAAATCATCTTTGATTTCTTTCTTCAGAGATGAAGTTCTTGTCATACAGTTCTTTCACTTGCTCAGTTAGAGTCACCCCAGGGTATTTTATATTATTTGTGCCTATTGTGAAGGGTATCCTTTCCCTAATTTCTTTCTCAGCCTGTTTATGCTTTGAATAGAGGAAGGCTACTGATTTGTTTGAGTTCATTTTATATCCAGCCACCTAACTAATGCTATCAGCTGAAGGAGTTCTCTGGTGGGATTTTTGGGATCACTTAAGCATATTATCATATCATCTGCAAATAGTGATATTTTGATTTCTTCTTTTCTGGTTTGTATCCTTTTGACCTCCTTTTGTCATCTAATTGCTCTGACTAGGACTTTTCAAGTACTATATTGAATAGGTAGGAAGATGTAGGGAGCTTTGAGGTCCCGGGCCCCGGGGAAGGCGCCGGTTTCCTCCTTCCGCTCATTAAGAAAAACAAGTCCAGTTTCTGCCTTCCGCTCATTGAGAAATACAAGTCCTTGAGAAAAACAAGTCCTTGAGAAAAACAAGTCCTTATTTGGCTGTTCCTGCTTGGCCTGGTCGCTTCCGCATAGTACAACCTATCCGCTGTCCCCACGTGGCTTGCTAGGATTGGCTAGTGATAGCTATTTAAGTGTGGTGCAGGGATTTCCCCGGGTCAGAAAGAAGATTGTATCAAGGTTCCTGAGTAAAACTGCTTGAAGAAGATCTTCTCTGGTCGTGTCTTCCTTGCCGGTCGAGGTTGGGCGTGACAGGAAGAGAATGGGCAGACTTGTCAAATCCTGATTTTAGTGGGATTGCTTCAAGTTTCTCTATATTTAGCTTCATGTTGGCTACTGGTTTGCTGTATACTGCTTTTACTATGTTTTTGTATGGGCCTTGAATTCCTGATCTTTCCAAGACTTTTATCATGAATGGGTGTTGAATTTTGTCAAATGCTTTCTCAGCATCTAACGAAATGACTATGTGTTTTTTTTTTCCTTTGAGTCTGTTTATATAGTGGATTACATTGATGGATTTCCGTATATTGAACCATCCCTGCATCCCTAGGATGAAGCCTACTTGATCATGATGGATGGTAGTTTTGATGCATTCTTGAATTCAGTTTGCAAGAATCTTATTGAGTATTTTTCCATCAATATTCATAAGGGAAATTGGTCTGAAGTTCTCTTTCTTTGTTGGGTCTTTGTGTGGTTTCGGTATAAGAGTAATTATGGCTTCTTAGAATGAATTGGGTAGTGTTCCTTCTGTTTCTATTTTATGGAATAGCTTGAAGAATATTGGTATTAGGTCTTTATGAGGGTCTGATAGAATTCAACACTAAACCCATCTGGTCCTGGGCCTTTTTGGTTGGGAAACTTTTAATGACTATTTCTTTAGGAGTTATGGAACTATTTAGATGGTTTATCTGATTCTGATTTAACTTTGATACCAGATATCTATCTAGAAAATTGTACATTTCATCCAGATTTTCAAGTTTTCTTGAGCATAGGCTTTTGTAGTAGGATCTGATGTTTTTGTTTGTTTGTTTGTTTGTTTTTTGTATTTCCTCAGTTTTTGTTGTTATCTCTCCCTTTTCATTTCTGATTTTGTTAATTTGGATACACTCTCTGTGTCCTCTGGTTAGTCTTGCTAAGAGTTTATCTATCCTGTTTATTTTCTCAAAGAACCAGTTCCTGGTTTTGTTGATTCTTTGCATAGAAGGTTCTTTTTGTTTCTACTTGATTGATTTCACCCCTGAGTTTGATTATTTCCTGCCTTCTACTCCTCTTGGGTGTATTTGCTTCTTTTTGCTCTAGAGCTTTCAAGTTTGCTGTCAAGCTGCTAGTGTATGCTTTCTCTAGTTTTTTTCTTGTTTTGTTTTTTGTTTGTTTGTTTGTTTGTTTGTTTGGAGGCACTCGGAGCTATGAGTTTTCCTCTTAGCACTGCTTTCATTGTGTCCCAATTTCATTAAATTCTAAAACATCTTTAATTTCCTTCTTTATTTCTTCTTTGGCCAAGTTATCATTGAGTAGAGCATTGTTCAGTTTCCATGTATATGTGGGCTTTCTGTTGTCTTTGTTGTTATTGAAGACCAGCCTTAGTCTGTGGCGATCTGATAGGATGCATGGGATTATTTCTATCTTCTTGTATCTGTTGAGGCCTGTTTTGTGACTGATTATATGGTCAATTTTGGAGAAGGTACCATGAGGTGCTGAGAAGAAGGTATATTCTTTTGTTTTAGGATGAAATGTTTTATAGATATCTGTTAAGTCCATTTGGTTCATAACTTCTGTTAATTTCTCTGTGTCTCTGTTTAGTTTCTGTTTCCATCATCTGTCCATTGATGAGAGTGAGGTGTTAAAATCTCCTACTATTATTTTGTGAGGTGCAATGTGTGCTTTGAGCTTTATAGTAAGATTTTTTTTATGAATGTGGGTGCCCTTGCATTGAAGCATAGGTATTTAGGATTGAGAGTTCATCTGGGTGGATTTTTCCTTTGATGAATATGAAGCGTCCTTCCTTATCTTTTTTGATAAGTTTTGGTTGAAAGTCAATTTTATTTTGATATTAGAATGGCTGCAACAGCTTGTTTCTTGGGACCATTGAACATGTGTCTCTTACAAGGTGAAAATTGATGCTCATGGGGCTGGAGAGATGGCTCAGCGGTTAAGAGCACCCGACTACTCTTCCAGAGGTCCTGACTTCAATTCCCAGCAACCACATGGTGGCTCACAACCATCTGTAAAGAGATCTGATGCCCTCTTCTGGTGTATCTGAAGACATCTACAGTGTACTTATATATAATAAATGAATAAATCTTTAAAAAAAAGAAAGAAAATTGATGCTCATGTCTTTAATTTGTTTTTCTGAGACAGGGTCTCTAAATGCCCTAGGCTAGCCTCAAACTCTTCATCCTCCTGCCTCAGCTTCTCAAGTGCTGGCATTTCAGGATTGCTTTATACATCCAGCTAAAGTTTTAAGTAAATGTGTGTGTGTGTGTGTGTGTGTGTGTGTGTGTGTGTGTGTGTTCATGTATACATGCACACATGTATGTAGATGCAGTTGCTCAAGTGTGCATGCAGAGAGGTCAGAGATTAAGGTCATGTGTCTTTCTCTATTGCTGTCCACCTGTTTTTTAGACAGGGTCTCACTATCTAGCCCTGGTTGGCCTTGAACTCTGGAAATGTTTTATGTGGACCAGGCTGGTCTTGAATTCACAGAGATTTGTCTGCCTCTAGAGTTCTGGGATTAAAGGCGTGCGCCATTATCTTTGGCTCCACCTTGTTTTTTGAGACAGAGTCTCTCCCTAAACCTGGACCATGCCATTTTGACTATAATAGTCAGTGAGTCAGTGACAGGAGTCAGCCCTCCTGTCTTGGCATTGCCAGTACTAGGACCACACACACACACACACACACACACACACACACACACACACACACACACCTCTTAGTTTTTACAAAAATGCAGAATCCAAACTCAGGTCCTCCCACCTGCAACAAATACTTTACTCAGCATCTCTCGGCTCTAAATTTTCAATCTAAATACTTACGTCAATCTTTTCATCTAGAGAGGAGAGACTCTTATGACTCAGGAATTGTGTGATCTACCAAAGTCCTCAGAAAAGACTTTCCAGGAAGGAAGTTACTTCCAGAATGAAATGTTAGTAACGGATAAAGCAAAGCGGATGGCACCTTGAACCACAAATGTCTCTTTCCCCACAGTCACAGCCTTACCCTCAGACTGTATTCTCAAACGCAACAGCATCTATCCCGTTTTGTTAATTTCCCCACTTGTTTGTGACTTGAAGGGCGTCGGCCGCTCATGCGGCATCGCCTCATGTTATTTCCTTCTTAACGGCTTTATAAAGAAGTGTCCGTGGGACGCTCCCTGTTTCTAGGCCACTCCTTTCCTAAGTGCTGCTGCACAGTCCATGGTGCGGTGAGTGCAGGGAGCCATATTTGCACAGTGCAGGCAGCCATATTTGCATTGTGAGGTTTCACTCTGGACATCAGCCCCATTGGCTGGAGGACCAGATCTCAGATCTGTGACTGGTTGTAAAGAGAAGCTGGGCCCCACACGGCTTCTCTCTCAGGTGAACCGTAAGTATTCCCGTGACTTGCAGAAGACTGCAAACACCTCAACATGTTGGGATCCCCATGGTAGGAGAGTTCAGAGGCAACACCGTTCCTGCTGAACCTCCTAAAGCCTCTAACTGCACAACCAGCCTTCAACTCCAGGCACTTTGTTCCTTGTACCATCACTTCCGATGTCCCCTTCCTTAATCTCCAGACGCCTGTGTGTAACCATCTGCTTGTGTTTTGGTTTGGTCTGTTGTACTGTAATGCTAAATTCTGTATCCCAAAGTCTAGTTACCTCAAGAGGAGTGAACTCTTGCTCCTTAATTTAAAACTGTTGGTTGAATAAAGTTGCCTAAAGCCTGTAGCTGGGTAGAAGACAGGTAAATGGAGCTTCAGTTCCCAGGCCTGGGGTCTGAGACTGGGAACACAAAAGGAGGGAGGAAGAAAGGAGAAGATGCCGTGGTCATGAGGTAGGTGCATAGTGAGCACATGGCCATGAGGGCTGGCCTGCTGTAGTGGAAGCATCCTAGGTAGAACATGGCAAGTGCTATCTTGGAGTTACTAACAAGGAAGCAGACAAAATAACATAGACATTGCTTCCTATCAAAATAGGTTGATATCTGCCCAGCTCTTACTATTAATTCAAAGGTTTTGTGTCTTCTATTTGGGAACTAAACGATCAAAGGAGGGGTCGAAATCACCCCAAAAATGTTTCCCCCAACATGCATAGGCACTTCCCATGTTGGCAAACAAATTCTAGGCCCACCGCCTAAATCTGTGCCCCTAGAAGTCTCCCTGGTTCATCTGTGGTTACCCTCCCCTCTAAATGCTCAGACAGAAAATCTGGTGACTTCTCACATGCTTCTCTCTCACAGAAAGCTCTGTGTGTTACCTTGACCCTCCTCTGGACTTTACCTAGAGGATAGATGAAGAAGATATTGCTTGTTTTGCCTGGACCATGGTCATCCATCTTGCATGAATTGTGTCAGTCGTCACTAACTGACCTATCTGTGGAACTTATGCCTCGGGGACAAAGCACATCATTTCGTTCTCACACAACACCCTCTAGTTGCCTTTTACATCACCCAGAGTGCCAAGTTCTCATTATGGCCCACAAGGCCCTCCATGACTTGCCCTCCTAATCCCAACTCCAGCTCTCCAATCTCATTTCGTATAGTCTCCAGGCTGCTCACTCTCAGCCAGCCACAATGGGCCTCTTACCGCTCTTTGAATGTCCTATAACAGGCTCTCTCTGGGGCCTGTATACTTACTCTCTTCTGTCTGAGATAGCTCTCACCTAAACATCTGCAAGGTCTTTTCCTCACATCACTCAAATCCCCATCCACAAGTCACCTCTGCTGGAGAAGCCTGGCCTCTCAACCATAGCACTACTCATTCTCCAAGGGCCACTGCTGTTGAGGATTGGTTCTAATGCTTTGTCTTATTAGGGGCTCCCAAAAAGCTGAACTTCCAGACCTAAGGGTCCCTGCTCCCTGCTGACTTTGATAGATAATAAAGAATTGACACACAGCCAATGGTTAGGCAGAAAGACATGAGTGGGGCGGGGTGGGGGGACTTTTAGATTGCACAGGCAAGGATCCAGGAGACAGAGGAGGGACAAAGAGTCACCATGACTCAGAGGGAGAAGGACCAAATGTAAAAGCTGCAGGAAAGAAAGCCACCAGCCACCATGTAGGAATTTGGGAACATGCCCCTAGAAGCCACTCCCCCAGTTGGGTCTGGGGTAGCAGAGATGAAATGCTGATTTAGCAAGTAGACTCAGGAAATGTCCAACCATTGAGCTAGTCAAGGCATAACAAAATTAGCTGGTGTGTGTGTGTGTGTGTGTGTGTGTGTTTCACAAATCCAGAGAGTTCTTGATTGGGTGCACACATGTGACCCACCAGGAGGCAAAGCAGTTTAATTAATTTACTGCTACACACTATGTATGTTTTTCAAGAGGTCAGAACTCCAGGGGTGCCATTCACATCATAATCACCAAAGATTTGTATACAGTGACATTTTATTTCTGCAAAGTGTCTTGGAACAGGCATGTGCTCCCTGATTTGCACAAAGGCATGATATAGCGTACCAACAGCCCTATTCTTACTTCCTTCATGGTCCTCAAAACCCAACCACTACCTTCCTTTTCCCTTCCCTTAAGCTTTGTGAGGTGAGGCTGTTTGCCTGGCTTTAGGCATTCTGTGATCTCTATGTCTAGACCAATCCTTGGAATATACTAGAGATGTTTAAAGCTTTAGAAGGAATCAATTATTATCAATCATGAGCAATCCTTCTGTAGTAGGTTCTTAGGGAGAAGAAGCAAAATAAAATTTTCCTTTTGATCATCTTGTAATCAAATAGCTACCAAACCCATAATAACAAAAGTATTGTTTTACAGGTTGAAAACAAAAAGACATTTCTAGATTATCAAGAAACTGGCTGTATTCTGTCAGCTGTGAAACAGTTCTTACCACTGTAGAGACTGTATTTCCAAATCAACTTTTCTTGGAAAGAATGGTTTTATAGAATTAACCACCAAATAGTACTATACCCTCACGTGTGTTAAATGATGAAGCTTAATACCAGGGAGAAAAGTATGCATTTACTATTTTGCAACAATGGACACAATATTTATCAGTTCCTTAATATTTATTAGTTCCACAATATTTATTAGTTCCTTAATAATGGGAAATTACAGCAATCTGTCTTTTATTTTAAATGAACTGATTCAAAAAAAACTGTCAACAAGGGTAGTATTTATGACTACAGAAGAATCACAGGGAAATTAAAAAACTGAGGCTTTATTTATACTATTGAAAATGAAGGAAGAGGAGGAGGAGGAGGAGGAGGAGGAGGAGGAGGAGAAGAAGAAGAAGAAGAAGAAGAAGAAGAAGAAGAAGAAGAAGAAGAAGAAGAAGAAGAAGAAGAAGGAGAAGGAGAAGGAGAAGGAGAAGGAGAAGGAGAAGGAGAAGGAGAAGGAGAAGGAGAAGGAGAAGGAGAAGGAGAAGGAGAAGGAGAAGGAGAAGGAGAAGGAGAAGGAGAAGGAGGAGAAGGAGAAGGAGAAGGAGGAGAAGGAGGAGAAGGAGAAGGAGAAGAAGAAAAAGAAGAAGAAGAAGAAGAAGAAGAAGAAGAAGAAGAAGAAGAAGAAGAAGAAGAAGAAGAAAAAGAAGAAGAAAAAGAAGAAGAAGAAAAAGAAGAAGAAAAAGAAGAAGAAGAAAAAGAAGAAGGAGGAGAAGAAGAAGAAGAAGGAGAAGGAGAAGGAGAAGAAGAAGAAAAAGAAGAAGAAAAAGAAGAAGAAGAAAAAGAAGAAGAAGAAAAAGAAGAAGAAGAAGAAGAAAAAGAAGAAGAAAAAGAAGAAGAAGAAGAAGAAGAAGAAGAAGAAGAAGAAGAAGAAGAAGAAGAAGAAGAAGAAGAAGAAGAAGAAGAAGAAGAAGAAGAAGAAGAAGGAGAGACTCAGCTCCTTGGATCAAAGCATCTCACAGGACAAGAATGGCAATCCAAGAGCATAGTAAGTGAGCATTCCCAGCTTTTTACAGAATGGGAGAGTGGCCTTCCAACAACAATAACATCCACTTGTTAATATTTAGATGCCGTACATGCTAAGCTTTAAGGAGAGGAGGGGGACCATGAAGGGACCCCTCTGAGCCTGAGTGGCAACCACAATAGCTGAGGTGACAGAAGCATGGGGAGCAGCACGTCCACCATGGCAGATGGTGTCTCCTCACTGCCTGATTGGGACGGTGATAAAAATTAACATCAAAGTCACACAGAAGAGATGAGAATAAAATGAGGGACTATATATAGATAGAAGCAGTGTTGTCTGCTTGGCTTTCTCTGCAACTACACCGAGGTGCACACAAGAGATTAGTCCCATCGTTCAGAACAGTTTCTCCTAAATCTGCAAGGAGTAATCTCTTGAAAGTGAAAACAGGATCTTGTAAATGTGTGCACCTGCCCTCCTGAGTCTCTTTAGGATAATAAAGTTCAGTATCAAGAATATACATTTAGCTTTGTCTTGCGGTCAGTTGTCAGGTCAACAGCGCTGTGTTCCCCAGAGAGACAGAGCCTTTAAAGAGATATTGAGAACTAAATGAGCTTGGAAGTTTGGTGGGGGAGCCCTAATCCAATAGGATTAGTGTCTGTGAGAAAAGGGAAAAGAGACCTGGTTCGTGTGCACATGGAAAGGCCACTGGAGGATACAGGGTCAAAGAATTTTTTTCTATAAGCCAAGGAGAACCAGAAACATGGTGTTGACACCATGTCTTAGACTCCTAGGCCACAGAACTATGAGGAAGAAGTCCAGTTACTGAAGCCAAGTGGGAGTCTAATAGCCCAAGCAGTTAGCTGCATCGATACCTTCCAAAATGTACTTCAGCACGGACCATCAACTTTCAAACTAGCTCAGATGTTGCCCAGAGTAATTTAGACAATTAGTCTGTAGCTGTGCTTATCTTCCCCCGTGAAGTATCGTCAAATAGTTTCTCAACATCCACCCTCTTAAAGCAAATAAAACGCATATCGATCCAAAATTGCTTACCTTTTGTAACAGTACACTGCTCAAGTGCTGCCCTTGGCTTACCAGAAGCCCCCACGTTGTGCAGATCCTCTTAGGAACAAGAATAAGATTTAGCAGCACTTCCTTGGAATAAGATTTAGCTCACTACATCACTGAGCAAGTTGTCCCAGGCATTAGCCTGAGTGATGGCCCCAAGAATCCCTGGCAGCAGATATAATGGAGGCAGAGTGAGAAGGAAGATGGTGTTAATGAAGGCCATACACTGAAGATGACAGGTCTAGGATTCAAATTTGGGCTGTTTGAAGCCACCATCGAGCACCCCCACACTGGCCTACATGCCTGAATTCTTTTCTCATGGGATTTATCTAAGCCACTCAATAATGTTAATCTTTATTGGTAGAAATGGTGACAGCCTTGGGATGATGAAGGTAAGAGAGGGCTTGCATAGGTCAGGAGAGAACGAAAGCACAGCTCACATCAAGTGCCAGCCCTATGATATCGATTAGTAAACCATGAGAAATGGGCACACAGCCTGTCCCTGGAAACTGGTCAAATCCCTCTACTTTGTCTCAGGCTTAACAACCAACTCTAGTTATGAATGGTTCACTCAGAGTCAGGTACAAGGCAACTCCAGCAGAAAAGTTAACCAGCGTCTGGAGAAAACCATGACACAACCCAACAGGTCTCAAGGCATAAGACTACCAGACTTGACTTGTTCTTACATCTCATTCTTGCAAGGGTAATGGGCACCAAAAAAAAATCTTTTTAGCTATCAATAAATATAATCCAATAAAAACATTAGTTCTAGTATTCTTTATGCTAATTAACAAGTCATCTTTGGTAGATTTTTACAGTGTCTTACACAGACGTCATCATCTCTGGAGCAGATATTATTCATTTAGATGCTACGAGTGATGGTAATTGCTTGTATTAATCAAGAATCTTCAAAGAATGAACAGTGTGTGTCTATCTGTCTGTGTGTGTGTGTGTGTGTGTGTGTTTGCATGCATGCTACATATTTCCTGTGGTGTGCCCTCATTTTCCTACTGGGGAAGAATGGATTTATTTGACTTATACATTCAGATAACAGTTGATCACTGAAGGAAGTCCAAGTAGGAACTCACGGGGAAGCAGACACAGGAACCTGGAAGGAATGCTGCTAGCTGGCTTGCTCTCCCTGGTCCATATAGCTTCCTTTTCTATACAACCCAGGACCACCTGCCAAGAGGTGGCCTAGCCTCTCGGTGGGTCGGCCCCTCTCACAACAGTCATTAATCAAGGAAATACTCCACAGATTTGTCCACGGCCAATCTCGTGGAGGCATTTTCTCAACTGAAGTTCCCTCTTCCCATATGACTGTAGTATGTGTTGAGTTGACAAAAAAAAAAAAAAGAAAAAAAAAAAAAAAACCACCACCACCAACAACTAATCAGCACACTCATGTACTAGTCATTTCTGAAATGGGCATAACTTATCTGGTTAGTAGCAAAGGCAAAAACCGTGCCTCAGAGCAGGAAACCAATCTACCTGGGTACCAGGGATTATCTCCATTTGGTAGCTGTCAGAGGTAGGGATTATTAAAGTCTTAAGAGCATCCATTTGCTCATGTAATAGTGAGATTATTTTTTATCCTTACCCTGATTGCTCTAGTGGGCTGCTAGGATAGCCCCACTTCGATGTTGATGTACTGTAAGTGTTCATGAGTCAACTAATGCCCCAAAGTCATATAGTATGTAAACACAAAGAGGTTTTATTCTGCCGAAGTCCAACACGCTGGGTTCTCCCATTACTAAGATAGAGAGACAACCAAGTGAGCTCACCGGCCTGATTTAAAGCACATTAGGGGATTCCAGAGGTAGGTAAACTTTTTCTTACTCCCATCTCTAGAGAAATTCTATTACCAGGGTTTTGGGGCTGGAAACTGTTGCTGAGGAAGTCTGGAAACTGCTGCTGACCCATTGTCCTTGCCAGATGACAGGGCAGCTTCTAAAGTCTAGACTTGCCTGGACTTGCCCAGTTCTTGGAACTAGAGATTTAAGTCTAGTCTCCCGAAGCCTGTCATGGAGTCAGCCTAGCCTTCTCAGTATCTGTCTGCTAGGAAGGTTGACAGCTGATATGATAACCTTGACCAGAGTCACACCTTTCCCAGGGCCATCTGGCATCCAATGACTGATAGAATACACTGAGTGTTTAAAAAAAAATGCCCTCGTTCCTTTGCCTCAAGACGGACAAGCTCTGAAGATCAAAATCTGGGATCAGCAGAGTGCTCCAGGGAGAACGTCACTGCAACCTGATCCAGCACAGCACATCCGTTCCTCCCTCCACTTGTTCTGACTGTACCTTGGTCTTCAGCCCCCATCAGTGCTGTTCCCAAAAGCTTTCCCTAAATAAACTTCCTGTGCTCACAGTTCCCTTGCAGAGTTGAGTTTCTGGAGACTAAAAGTCTTATCTCAGAAGTTCCAGAGGATTGGAGGTGAGAAAGATAGTAGCAGGCTCAGACCATGCCGTGAAATAAGTACTCATTGATTTGTTGACTTGAACGAATGGATAATACCTTGTCTTGTTTGCAAGGCTTGACGGGTGACGCAGGGGTAGAGCACTTGCTTAGCATTTCCAAGTAAAGACTATGAAAGAAGAGAGACTTAGAAAACATCCATAACTATTCAAACTCTACGCCTAAATTATATTTGAGAACAAAATTAAAAAGAAAGTGGAAAGTGGGCAAAGTCATTTGTAATATTTCAACACCATTGCTTTTTATAGCCCCGAACTCATGCGTGGGTCGAGCTGCAAACTGTGCAAGAGGCAAGCTACGAAGCAAGAGCCACAGATTACTGACGACTCTTATTTCTGTCCTTATTTTAGATCACTGCTGTCACTCTGCAGATGAGCATGGCAAATATTTGAGATGGGAATGACAGGCAATTCTGTCAGCTTTTCTCTCTTGAAAACCTAAAAGCCTTGTTTGAGTTTGCACAACCACCCTCCCCACCCCCCTTAACCGTGAGCCTTGCCGCAGGCTTAATGGAGATGTAAAAACTCTTGCATCTCTAGGACCTCAGTAACACCAAGGGACCCAACACACAGTGTCCAGGATGCCCCGTTCATGGGCCTGCCTCCTAAGCTGCTTGCATTGGCACTCCAGCGAGCTGGCTTCTTGAAGCCTTACCTTCTCCGCCAGGTTGTTTCTCACTGTTGTGTTTTCTACTCTGATATGAAGAGGCTATTCAAAGAATCTACTCTCTGACCACTCCAGGCAATTTTGCTCGTTAAAAATGTACTGGCATAGGGGACTAGGGAGATGGTTCGGTTGGCTGCTAAGCATGCCTGAGGAACTGAGTTCAGATCTCCAGGAGGCGGCATAGGGCTGGCTGGCCGGCCAGCCTAGGTGACTAGAGAGCTTCAGGTTCAGCGAGGGACATTCATACTCTGCCCTCCAACATGTTACCATACGCATAAACACATACATACATTCAAATATATAAAAAAATATTTTATTGGTGTCTATTCATTTTACATATTACTAAGGTTTGGGGTGCATTGCTTTTTTTTGTTTGTTTTTGGTTTTTGGTTTTGCTTTTTGTGAGTTTGCAATCAGGTCATAGCACCCATGTAGAGATCAAAGGACAACTTAACAGACAGGAGTCAGTTTCTCCTTCCATCCTATAGGTCCTGGAACAAACTCAGATGCAAAGACTTGGCAGTTGGGGCTGGAGAAATGAGTCAGTGGTTAAGAACACTGGCTGCCTTTCCAGAGGAACGGGGTTCGATTCCTAGCACCTGCATGGCAGCGTATGGCCATCCATCCGTAAGTCCAAATTCAGGGAACCTGACATTCTCTTCTTGCTTCTCGAAGACACCAGCATGCCCATGGTACATAGACAGACATCCAGGTAAAACACCCATATCCATAAAATAAAAATAAAAAAACGAAAAGAAAGACTCGGTGGCAAGTGTCTTTACCCTTTGAGCCATCCTGCTGGCTTTTTTTTTTTTTCTTTATTTTAAAACGGATAGTTGTTTAGGTTAGTTACTTTCTTTCTAAAGATTTCACTGGCGTATGTGCCTTGTGCAATGGTACTGTGTTTCCTAAGGACATCATCTTACAAGTACATGCTGTACTTCCAACAGTTGCTGAAAGAGTTTACCTGAACGGAGGTCCCCCTCACACGAAAGCGCACGGGCAGCCCACGTGAAGGAGGGGCAATTACCGGCCTCTGTTGGATCAATCTTCTGGAAGTGAATGTCAAAGAAACATCCTAGGATGTCAAATTTTCCACGGATCCCGGACTCATCTCCCCTCTTCAGAGCATGAGTCAGTCACCAGGCAGAGTGAGACCCTCAAAGATGAGCTACATTTACATAAAACAGAGAAGAAAATAACCATTTTCTCCAGGAGAGAGATGACAGTTCCATCAAAGGATGCTCCCCCTCCCTTTCTGGGTGTCACTCACAACGCTGCTTTTAAGATTGCATGTCTGAGAGAAAATGCTTGGGAGGACGATGGTACAAGCTTTATACAGGAGCACTCACAAATGCCGTCCCCCTCCCACACACACCTCCTTTCCCTGTGCGTGTTACCCGCCCCCACAAAGGGATCGTGTGGAACAACTTTCAACTTCAGATTTCACAGAACGTTTCCATCTGAGACCCACAGGTGAGCTGTTCTGCCGTGGGTGGTTTTTATAGAAAGTGATGGTGATCTTCTGCCGGTAACATTTACCTGCACGGCATCTCGGGAACTACTGACTGAAAGCAGTGATTGGTCAGTATCACTGTCCAAAGGCAGAAACAGAGCTGGACCAGCCATCTGGAAATCCATTATCACGGGGCTAATGTCTGCACCTTTCACCTCTGCGGATCTGATTTCAGCTTCGCCGGTTAAAAGTGAGTTGGGAGGCCTTCTTTTACCCATATTCCGGACCCATTATGCAGGTTAGCTTAACAAAACACCATTGCTTAGAGACCTCCACTTATCAGAAGCCAGCCAGCACAAAAAGGCCTGTCTGCTAAATCCTTGCCTTCTCTGATTGTTTCCCCACTCCACTTCCCACCCTAACCCTGGGCAAAAATCATAAATAGGCAGGTAATTCAGGACGCCTCTCTGCTCTTTATTCATGAGTGTAAAAGAGGAGACACAGAGGAGACAGCCAGCCGGAATCATAGGCCCACACAGAAGGCAGTAACTTTGAGTCTCATTTGAAATTTGGAGTTAGCTGCCACCTTGACATCCTGAGGGGTTTTGAAAGGAAAGAATACAGTCAATTGCTTGCCAATCGATAGGATTAATAGTATTCTTTTGTTGTGCTTATTTTTCCTTCTAGAATTTTCCATATGCCTTTGTTGATCTACCAAAGCCCAGAACCCTCCTAGGACCTTTCCCCCATCCAAACCTGGTCATATACACTGGCTGACTCTCTGTCAGGAACATTTCCCCTTTCCCTCCCATTTCCTCACTGGTATAATTCCTGCTAAGTCTGCCCTGGTTCAGCTAAGAACTGGCACGAGGGAGATGAGGGCTGATGTGCACCCGTGAGACACAGAGTTTTCCAGAACAGTGTCCGTACCAGGACTGGATGATGAGGAACTCAAAGGGTGAAGGTCTGACTTTTCAAAGTTCACAGCTCAGCAAGGGCAGGGGGTCCTCAGTGTCACTGCCTACCAGGACTAGTCCAGGGCCAGGCCTGTCCTCAGGAAAGATAAAGATGACAGCCACCTCTCACCTCTTGTGACTTCTCTACATCCTCAACCAATGAAACTTAATGATATTCATTTCTTGTGATTCTGAGACAGGCTTCATTTGAACTCCCTGCATGGCAAATAGAGTATGTGTCCTTTTAATTCCCGACATTACCTCCAGCGTGTCAGTTCCCTAAGTTAGAACCAGACTATTTTAGACCAGCTCATAAAAATTCCCTTGAGGATTGTTGGTCGATTTTTTCTAAAGCATTCCGTGCAGGTTTCTCCAAATATCCAACAAGCTTCTGGATCCTGGTATCAGTACTACTGCTTTGATAAAGCACACTGACGAAAACAGCCTGTAGAAGAAAGTATGTAACTAGCTTACTATTTTAGAGAGTTTGCTTCGGTGATGGTGAAGGGAAGGTACAGGGGCTGGAACAGCTGAGAGCTCACATCTCAAACTCAAAATAGGGGGCAGAAAGCACACTGGGAACAGGGTAAGTCTTTTGAAACCACTTAATCCTGCCCTAAGAGTTCCACCAACTAAGAACCAAGTCTTCAAACATACGAGCCCATGGGAGACTGTCTCATTAAAACCACAACAGTCACGTTAAGCACAATTTGGTCTATCCTCAAGAAATAACACAAGAGATTGGTGTGGATGGAATTAAACCATCAGAGAGTTAACCATGCTGCCCTGAGGTTGTGCCTCCATAAACATTCCGCTCACTGAATGGAAATGTTTCTACACAAGGACTGGAGTACTGCTCTCTTTTTTTTTCTTCCTTTTTTTTCGAAACTGGGGACTGAACCCAGGGCCTTGAGCTTGCTAGGCAAGCGTTCTACAGCTGAGCTAAATCCCCAACCCCGGGCTACTGCTCTCTTGCTTCCCTCCCTATGCTAGGAGGACCCAAGATGATGTAGTCCAGGCTATCCCATCCAACAAAGCACAAAACGCTACAGTTTATCTACCCCTTGCACACACAAACCCATTCTGAAACAGTGTTGCACAAATGAGACTGTTTCTTCAAGGCTTTAAGGGGAGTAGGGGGGGTAAAAGGAATAACTTACTTGGTATATTGTGGTCTGACTAGGAGGACAATGAATAGCTGGGTACTAGAGAGGGAGTCCATTAAAGAAAACGAAACAACTGAAGGAACAGGTGTTATTTACTCCCTGTGTGCAGAGGGGGCCTGGCTGCTGCTGCTGCTGCTGCTGCTGCTGCTGCTGCTGCTGCTGCTGCTGCTGCTGCTGCTGCGCGCGCCCGTGTGTGTGTGTGTGTGTGTGTGTGTGTGTGTGTGTGTGTGTGTGTGTGTGTGTGTGTATTTATATGTGTATTTGTATGGATGTCTGAAAGTGAAAGACAGCTTGCAGGACTCAGTTTTCTCTCTCTATCGTATGAGTTCTCCAGGTAGAACTCAGGTCACCAGCCTTGATGGCAAGCACCTGTAGCCACTGAGAATCTCATTGACCCCTAGGGCAGGCTTCTCAAAAGGCAGTGAGAATGGGCTGGTAGTGGCAGCAGGGCACACATTCAACCCCCAGCGTTTGGAAGGCAGAGGCAGCTGGATCTCTGTGAGATCAGCTTTTCCTGGCTGCCTTCTAATCTAGATGTAGAACTCTCAGCTCCTTCCCCAGCACCACGTCTGCCTGCACACTGCCATGCTTCCTGCTAGGATAATGATGCACCTCTGAAACTGTCTATCTAGCAAATTTCAGGCCAGTGAGGACTACGTAGTAAGACAGGGTCTCACATAAATAAATAAATTTAAAAGGCAGCGATCATTAGGAATAACAGTAATAATGAAGAGTCCATTGAAAATACCTTGCCCCCAAAAATGAATCTGGGGCTCTGCACTTTTACCTGGGCTGCTCTTGTAGAGGAGTCTGGAGAACTCTGTGAGATCTGTGGGTCATTGAGCTTTATTATGTAAGGCTCGAAGTGAGTCTTAACTACTGGGAGACACCCCCCCGCCCCCAAGTGAGACACAAGAACGGAGTTCGATGCAAATGCAAGAGGTTTATTTTCTGTCCAGTCGGGTCGACCTTCAATCAGCCCCTCGTGGCAAGTGACTGGAAGGTGACCCTGAATGGCTATAACAAGCAGTTTTTATACTTTTTAGGTGTACAGGTTACAATCAGCAAGGTTGCAGTTTAAACTTATTGGCTAAGCATATTGACCTTTGAATCTATTGGCTAGCAAGCATATGACAAGCATTCGGACTCTATCTGGGACCAGAGGGTCAGGTGACTATCAGTCAGTACATTCTTCAAATTTTCA
Organism: Rattus norvegicus; assembly: GCF_021556685.1. Taxonomy (NCBI): domain Eukaryota; kingdom Metazoa; phylum Chordata; class Mammalia; order Rodentia; family Muridae; genus Rattus; species Rattus norvegicus. The sequence continues at coordinate 30,409,379 of NC_141535.1, read as the reverse complement.
AGAATATCCCCGGGACCCCGTTTTAAGGAATCAGAGAAAGGATTGAAAGAGCTTGAAGGGGCTCGAGACCCCATATGAACAACAATGCCAACCAACCAGAGCTTCCAGGGACTAAGCCACTACCTAAAGACTATACATGGACTGACCCTGGGCTCCAACCGCATAGGTAGCAATGAATAGCCTAGTAAGAGCACCAGTGGAAGGGGAAGTCCTTGGTCCTGCCAAGACTGAACCCCCAGTGACATGATTGTTGGGGGGAGGGCAGTAATGGGGGGAGGATGGGGAAGGGAACACCCATATAAAAGAGGAGGGGGAGGGGTTAGGGGGATGTTGGCCTGGAAACCGGGAAAGGGAATAACAATTGAAATGTAAATGAGAAATACCCAAGTTAATAAAGATGGAGAAAAAAATAAAATAAAATAAAGAATATCCCTGCTCCTCCCAAGGACTGTGGGTGGAGAATGGAACTTGGCCTAGTCTTGACCTGAGGTGGGAAGCTGGTACTTGACCTAATTTTGACCTGAGATGGTGGGTGTAAAGCGGTTGAAAACCCCTAGGGTCCCCATAACCTACCTACTTTCTACCAGACCAAGCCTCTTAATAGCTCTTATACTTTAGTGAGAACTAGGGTCCTTCAATTAAATACAACAGAAACAGGAGTAGCACTGAAGTGATGTTCTGGGCCTTATGAATAGAATTCCTATGTCAGGGTGTGATACCCAAGGAAGACGGCCTGAAGATCCTCCATGGAAGGGTGTTACTAACATGGCTTAGGCATGGTAAATTGTAGAGTTTCCTGCTTTCCTCCCTAAACTCCAGTCTCACCGGATTTAGCTATTCTGTGTATGTGCATAAAAGGTGCTGTGGTGTTTAACTGCTGATCTGTGGTCTACTGACATTGATTGACAAAGTTGAACATAGAGGAGAAATGCCTAAGAACAGTGCCCATGACAGTATTGAAGCTTGGCTGGGAAGAACAACCATTTGTGGCCTCAAAGTGAGGCGAGGTAGACATTCCCTCAAGTTTCCAGAAGCACAATTTCTGCATTTGTATTTATTCCCATTAGATAAACAGTGTGCCCAGTGTGTGCGTTGTACAAAGAATGGATACTTAACACAGCTCTCCACTTGCCAAAAATATGTAAAGCACACACATAGTGTTCATTTCATTCCAATGACCATCTCAAAAGGAATACCTCTTTAAAATCAAAAACACACATGGAGCTATTGGAGGTACAGAAGATGATGAGAGAGGAGTTAGGGGAGAAAGGAGAGCGCGGTCAAAAGACATTGTACAAAATTTTTAAGTAATCAACAAAAAACAGTTTTTAATAAAAGACTAGTTCAGGGCCGTGGAGATGACTCATTAGGAAAGAGCACTGGCTGCTTTTCCAGAGGCCCTGGGTTTGGGTTCCCAGCACCTACATGGAGTCTCACACCTACATGGAAATCTAGTTCCAGAGAACCTGCCGTTCCAGCTACTGCAGGCATCAAGCACACACATGGGCAGATACATATGTAGGGAAAATGCCCATACACATAACATAAAATCATAAAAATTTTTAAAGAACTTGATTTTGAAAATACATAAAGGTAGGAACATATATCAAAAAAAAAACCTTTTCCTGGTGTCCCAGAAAGGACAGAATATTTCTCAGAGTTAAGACCATCTGTTAAGTACACTAAGTATCTGAGTATGTTGCAATATTTTAACAATACATAAGTCAAAACAGTAACAGAGGCCCTCAGAAATATATATTTGTGTGTATTTTAAATATAATATATGTATACATATGCACACACAAACAAATGTATATGTATATATACATATATATATATACATACACACAAACAAACATGCACACACACACACACACACACACACACACAGTTTTCATTCCAAAGGGACATCTCACTCCTCAGTCACATCCTGACAGCTATCATTTACTTGATCTAGCATCTTGTCAGTTAAGCCTGTGCAAGCATTCTGCCCAGGACCTTTCTCTGACAGCACAAACTCCTACATCTGTCACCGAGTCACATGCAACGTCAGGCAGGAGTTTTGTTTTTTTTAATGATTTTATTTTGGTCTTTGGGGAGGAGGGCAGGCAAGAAAGATAGCACAAGATAAAAAAAACCGTCAGGAAAGTAAACGCACGCCAAAAGCAAATAAACTGCTTCCTCCACACGGAGTCACTTCCTGTGTTGTTTATCGGAAGCTGAAGTAATCTGCACTGTTAGGGAAGGTGGAACTTACCACGCACTCCGCCATCCGGAGAGCCAATGGCTGCCCCTCCCACTGCTGCCTTGTTACTATGGAAACGATGATGTACCGCAGGATGAGGAATGACCTCATAGGATTTAAATACAGATAGTAACAAAGGGGTCTTTTGCAAAGTACACAAAAATTGCTTTCCTTTGGCAAAATATTTTGAAATATATGTTTTTAATATGTATAAAATGTAAATAAATGTATATATTTATCTACATTTATATTCCATCCTATAGGAATAATACTCAGTACTAAAGATACTTTGGCCACCTTTGTTCAATTTTTTTTTCTACTTTGCATCTTGAAATTTATTAAATAGGCAAATGCACTGAAACACGTGTGTGGAACTAATATAAAGAGATCAGTTATTTCGCACATTTACTAAAGGTGGCTTTAAAAGTTCAAATAATAACTTAGAAAAATAATGTGTTGAGATTTTTAGTGGAAGCTGTAGTCTATTTAAGTGAATAATGTAAGTGTCTTTAAAATAAAATTTAAAATTATTTTTTAAAGGGCATGAAATTGAGAGGCAGATGCGATGTCAGAGTTGTAAAAGCTTCATTAGGGCAGCCAGATTCCTTGGATGGGAATAAAATAAACCAAAATTGTAAATTGCATGTCAAACTGATTTAGTACTTCTTGCCCCTTCAAATATTACATGATAGTCAGCTTTTCTAACATGAAAAGAGACTGGTTTAACGCTTGCCAATCCCACCTGGAAAAAAATCATTTCAGCTTCGTCTCAGCCTAGCAAAGCTTCTAAGACTCAAACGCTATGGTTGGCCTAGACGGCATCTTACGGCGGACTGACGTGTGTGCAAGACAACGAACTATCTCAGCTCTCTAATCTGGAAGATAAGAGGATGCCATTATAGCATCATCAGTTTTTGTATGAAGACTTGACCTAATAAAAAGTCAGCCATGTGTTAGGCACTCCATAAACGCTCGCTAGCTGGCACTGGAGCGCCAGCGCATCCCGACCCTGTGGAGGTGTGGGGCTACAGGCTCAAAGCAAAAGCTCCCAGCTTGGCCTAAAGTTTGGGGTGAATGAGCTGGGAAGTGGGCAGATAAGCAAGCCTTGGTTGCTCTTGGAAAAAGGACATGCACCCCCACCCCCACCCCCACCCCCAACAATCCACGCGGGAGGGGAGGGGGCGACGGGGAGCGGCACGGTAATTACGGATGGGGATTGACACTGAACACTGCCCATGTTGGCATACCCCACAAGCTCAATTACTCTGAGCACAAAAATATCACATTCTAGTATCTGCCCTGTGGCAGAGGCAATGTGGGAGCAGTTCAGACACCTCCTTCTGCTGTCTGCCTAGGTCCAGACTGCTAAGTAGCTGGTGCCAGTGGTTACGCTTGATCCCATTTCCAGAAATGCAAGGCAGCTGGAAAACATTCTTTCTCAGAGTGGAAAAAGTCTGCACTGTTGCATATCTTTTCAGCAAACACAGGAAAACATTATGATACATATAGAAATTAACTCTAATGCAAGGTAAAGCATACAATTTACCAAACCCCAAACGGGAAATCAAGGCCATGCTAGCACTGTGGTGATTTTGCCTGTATTTCGTGTCACCATTTAGGACTCCTGGCTACGGGAAATGGATCATTTTGTTGGTGCTGTTCTACAAATTAACTGAGAGAAGTTTGAAACGATTTGAAGTCAGGACCAGTAAAATGGTTCAGCGAGTCAAAAGGAATCGCTGCTCAAAGCTGGTGATCTGAGTTCAATGCCTAGATCCCACAGTGGAATGTGAGAACTGGGTCCCTGAACTTATCCTCTGACCTCCACAGGCACAGCATGTTAACACCTGAACGCAGACACACAGCACACATGTGTTCCTGCATGCACACACACGCACACACACACACTCAAGCATACATACATAATGTATACAAGAACAATAATAAATAAAAATTTAGAAATGTCCTAAAATCGTAAGATTAAATGCTACCGTAAGTTCTGTTCACTTAGTATTTTAAATTATGCTATGGGGGAGAAAAGAAAATAAATGGAAATTTGGTTCTTATGCTTTGGTTACTTCGACTTGTACATGGGTCGGTCCTAGGTACCCAGAGTCATAAACACCAGTAATCCATGCAAAAGATCAAAACAAGCCAGTCTTGGCCCCCTTGTTTTTCTCCCTGGCTCAGTTAGAGTAAACAAAATCCCTGCTACATTGTGTCATGAAATTGGGCTGCATCCATTCCACCATCATAGAACAGCCGGGTGATGCAGATCAGTAGACGAAACCAAGGCCAAGGGAGGATGACAAATGCTAAAGACCAGAGAACCAGGCATTGTTAAAACCTGATAAATCTGAGTCCAACCCAAGCAGTTTTTCTTCAAGGACAAGGACAGTCTCTAAAAGCTGTAAGTCCAGTCTTCCTATAAATGTAACTGGCATGGTGCTTGCTTGCTTTTAGTTTCTATACAATGTTACTTTCCCTTCATTAAAATGTAGAGCAACAGTAACACTTCCGAGGAGTTCTATTTTCAATACAGATAGGTAATCCTCCGCCCCAACAAGTTAGTAGAGCCATTAGGGTAGGACTAGGGCTCTGATTTCTCAAGTGTCACTGGTGACCTTAGTGTGCACCACGGGGGGGCGGGGGGGCCACTAAATTAGGACACCATCAGAAGCCACGACTGTAACACCCTACGTCCATGTTACCTTCCTGGTCCCCAAATTCCAGCGTGCAGCAAAATCACATGGAAGTAGGTCCTAGTTCAGTATGTTCATCGACTAGAGTCATATTCCAAAAAGACTTTACCTGTGTGGTGATGCATTTGTGTTTGTATTACGTACAATTTATTTTCATTTTTAATGTTCTATGTATGGGTGTTTTGCCTGTACATATGTGTGTGCAATATATATATATGTATATATGTGTATATATGTGTATATATATATATATATATATATATATATATAGAGAGAGAGAGAGAGAGAGAGAGAGGCATTAGATCTCCTGGAAATGGGTGTTAGTTATTTATGAGCAACCTTGTAATTGCTGGAAATTAAACCCTGGTCCTCTGGAAGTGCTCTAATCCACTACACCACCTCTCCATCCCTTTCATGCAATTTTTACAAGGTACAAACCATTGCTTATTTGTGACATTTTGGAGCATGTTTAAATGCACGAAGTAGGGATGGGGTCATAACTCTGAGGAAAAATGGTTGCCTGGCATGCGGGAGGCCCTTGCTTTTCTCTTCAGCCGACAAAAGTAAAGATTAATTCAAACTGCCTAACTCAGGAGTTGGAGGGGTGCGAGAAGACCAAGTGCAGTTCTCAGCACCCACATAAACAAAACAACTACCTATTACTCCAGAGCTCGGGGCGGGGGCCCCTGACAGCCTCTTCTGGTCTCCTCAGGCACTGCACCCACATGCATGTACCCACTCACCAAACCCACATATACACATAATTAAAAACAAAAGGTAAAATCAGTTTTCAAAACCCTGTAAGAGTCTATCACATGGAGATATAAGAGTCTATCACATGGAGATGCAACTAACTATGCCCCAGCTCTTATCAACCAGTGTTGGGCATTTCTCCTGTTCTGTTTTTACAGTATATATAAAAAGCATCTGTGAGAGTCTGCAAACAAGATTGGCCTAGAAGTGAGGTAAGTGACTTTGATATGGTGCCCCACGCTGCAGTGACCATCAACCACAGAGCTATTTCCTTGTACCTCATAACTGTAATTTTGCTACTGTTTTGAATCATAATGTAAATATTTGATAAGTAGAGTATCTGATATTTGACTCCCATGGAAGGGTTGTTGGACCCTCAAAGGAATCATGACCCACAGGTTGAGAACCACTGGTCTAGGGTTTCTAGTTCTTGGATGCTGAGAACACTTGTCGTCTGCAGACTTCTGATGGTCACATGCATGAATGTTTTCCTTTGAACTACATTTCTTATATGACTTCCTTAACTAATCTCCTGTTTCAAGGTCTTAAAATTTTGATCTCTAAGCTTTGGTCAAAGCTTAGAACTTACATTTTTGCAGTGAGCAAAATGGAGACAATAAAATAAAATGATACATTAAAGAAAAGGTCTCTCACTTTTTTGCCCTAAAAGTTTCTTAGTTATGATTTACATATTCGGGTTTTAGTCCACTTACATACTACTAGTCTCTCTCCGGCAGCTCTCTCCCCCTCCCCTGTCTCTCTGCTAACATTCAGACAGTAGTTTACACTGAGTTGTAATTTTACTTGTTACATAAAAAGTCTGTGCAAATATGGAACTTTTAAAATAAAGATAATAGGGGGTAAAGGTGCCTTAATTTTATTCCAGAAGCACAGATGTGGAAGCCAAGTTGGCAGGCGACAGGGTAAATAATAACTAATATGAGGTGATGTGATTACCAGATACATGTGTGCAGCACTGGGAAACATCTGCTGGAAAGCAAAACACTCAGCCTTGAATACTTTTATAGGTGTAACTTTTTAATGATTTTGAGATAGAAATATGAGCAAACACTTTGAATAACACACACACACCAGGGTTGTCTCTTCAAACACAGGAGACTAATGACTGCAAAGTTCTCCATATAAATAATAGTAGATGTGTTATAAACACCCACTCTGGGATCCAAGGCTGGCTAGCCCAACAGAGGACCTAGTGAGGCAGACAGGGGCATGGCAGCCATCGCACATCAGCTGTGCTATGATAGTGGCCGGAGTCTGAAGTCCATGTGATACCAAGAGGGAGCATCACAGTCTTCTCATTTCAGAGACCCTTGCTGAAGGTGCAATGGGCAAGCAGTCATCTCTGGATCAAGCCACAACTCCCACTTACAATGCTTTGCTGTAGTTGACACAACTGTACTGATACAATTGTCATTCCTCTAGTTCAAGAGAAAAGATGAAGTGTCTTCATTTTCAAACAACCAACATAGTATTAAAAAAGTGCCAGGCCACATTAATCATTCAGGAACCTCCTGTTCAGATGATATAATGGAATTTATTATTCAGCTCCAAAGAAAGGATTGGTTGTCCTGGTGGTGCTTGAATTACTCTTCACTTTCCTATTATTAGCGTCCTGGCAAAACTGGCCAATAACTTCTCCTAGACTAAACAAGTCCTTGAGGGAGGAACAATGGCTTTCTTCTCTAGTTAATGGGGATTATGGTCTTAAGAACCTGGGCCTCCAGCTGAGTCTGGTGGCACACACTGTACTCGTGGCACTTGGGAGGCTGAGGCCGGAGCGACACACAGTTCGAGGCCAACCTGGGCTGCACAGGGAGTCAGGTCTTCCAGGGCCGCATGGTAAGACCTTACGTTAGACTAAAGGTACCTCGGCAACAGTGGCGATGTAAGCTGCACGGACTGAGTTGCTGAAAGGCGGGCTGGTGGACAGCCTAGTTTACAATCTTATCTCCAAAATATCAAACCAGGGGATGGGGAGACAGCTCAGTGGGTAAAGATCCTTGCCACCAAGCCTGACCATCGGAAGCCAATCATGAGAACCCCCATAGTGGAAGGAGAGACCCAACTCACACAAGTCATCCTCTGGCCCCCACCTTCATGCTAAGGCACACGCATGTGCACATGCACAAACAGAAATAAGCATACCGAATGCATGCACACATACACATACACACACACACACACACACACACAGAGAGAGAGAGAGAGAGAGAGAGAGAGAGAGAGAGAGAGAGAGAGAGAGAGAGAGATGCAGGTGTACTTCTAAAGCATCCAAGAAATAAAAACAAACCAAAGTGAAGCAAAGCCGTGGTTCTAAGCTCTAAGGTCCGCCTCTTAGAAATCCCATCTCTCCGACAACATGAATAATGCTTTCCTCAGAAGTGACATCCTGTTCTGCTTGCTCACGCTCAGCTGTTGGATCATCCAGGAAATGAGATAAGATGCCCAAAATCAATTAAAAGCATCTGTTATATTAAACAAATGAAGCATCACGGGTCTTTCCGAGAGAGTCTATTAAAGCAGTTTTTCCTCTCATGACATCCAGTGAGGTCATCCGTAAGAAACTGTCTTTCCGTCTGGCCCTTCCAACCATACCACACAGATGCCGCTGCTTTGGGTCCCTCTGTTCATCTTCACAGCCGTGACAGGGGAGCACCACCTTCATCTCTGCAGGTCCGAGTGTGTCTGTGAGCCTCTGTGCATCCCCTAGTGTGAATCCGGGAACTCTGGTTATACTTGTGTACCAGGCGATAAGAAGACAGGGCGACACGGAACGTTTCTGTTTCCTCTTTGATTCATGGGCACTTGCCCACTTCATGTCTCTGCCCACTCTTGAAGCATCCTCAGTCTGAAGTGACTGCCGGCCATAGCGCACAGCACTTGATCCTCATTTTGACCCCAAGCTCCTAGGTTACCAATAGAAAAGTGTCTTAAAGGTCAGTCCTGATGGTCAGGAGCTCTTGGACTAGAACCCCAAAGCTTACATGACAGGACAATGCAATCATTTTTCCATTTCCACTTTCTTTTTTCTTTTTCTTTTTCTTCTTTTCCTCTTGTTTTTTTGTCCCCCTTACTTTCGACAGTATCTCAGGCTTATCCCTTGGGGTCCTGGCTAATTAAATAAGACTATCCTAAATGAAGGAAATTGAATTGGGGGCTTTTAAAATTCTCTTCTCATCATCTAATTATGGGAACAGTATTTATGATCAGGGCAACCTAACTCCCAGCTAATTCCTTCTCCAAATCCCAGCTATCATACAGCTTGAAGAACAAGCCCTAAAGCCACAACGCGGGTATTTTTCACTGCCTTGACACCCTTTTCAAGTTTCTCTTAGGCACATTTTTTGCCAGGAAACTGCTTTAAGGCCACCCCTGGTGGCCAGAAAAGTCTTTAGAAACCACATTCAAGCAGTTACTGCTGTCCCTACTACTTACCAAAATGTTCCTCATTCCATGGCTCTGGATAATGCACTCAAATCCAAGTGACTGAAAAGGGAACACTAAGGCGCTTACAGACCCTTTCTCAATCTCCTGAAATTCTGGCTGTTTAACATCCTCCTCCAGCTTCCCCAACACAACAGACTCACAACTGACATACCCATCCTTCAGTCAGCTCTCCCAGGCAGCCTCCAGATTCTCCTACCTTTCTGTGCTAGCTTGTGGTCTCTTTTCCCCCATCTCTGACCAATGCTTTCACTGGAAGTCTTGTTGACGATCCACACTGTCCTACCGGCACACAGAAGGCTTAGAAGAACCACTATCGAAGCCGCCATTGCCGATTAGCTGTAGCAGCTAAAGGCCTAATGCTTCCTCCCTGTAATCCCAGATCTCAAGCGGCAGAGAAATGGAGATCATCCCAAGTTCAAGATCACCCTGGTCTGCATATTGATTTCACGGCAGCTGGTGCTACATAAAGAGACCCCCCACCCCCAAAGCAACAGACAAAATCCCTGCTAACATATCATGACACAAACTGTTAAGTCAGACATTAGAAGACTTGGAGGACATTATAGACCCCTCCCTCAATATCAGATGTTTGCGAAACCAGGAGCTAAGAATAGAACTTTGATTACTTTGAAACTACACAGCCACAAGGTCATAGATTAGTATCGAGCCAGAGTCCCTGGTAAAGAACAAAGACATACTATTGTCCCATCCCTTAAGAGTCAATCCACAGGAGCCTGTCAATCACCTGAACAGGAAACAGTCCCTTTGGAAAATCATCTTTTCTACAGTATTTCTTAAAGAAATACTGTAAAGCCTGCTGTAAACTCTAGGTTGCTCCGGTAGTCTCTCTAGCTATTGCCCACTCTGCGTTTTTGAGAGTGTTTGCTCTGCAGTGTTTGTTTGCAATGGTTGCTTCTCTGCAGTAAGCTCTTTGGTCACTGCCCACCCTTGCCCTGGTGAGTACCCTCCTTGATGAATAAACTCCACTAATCTTCTACACTAGGCTCTTTGCATATATTGTCTAAAATTTCTTAGTGTTTACTTATTTGCTTATTTATTTATTTATTTATTTATTTATTTATTTATTTATTTTATCGTGGTTTTTCAAGACAGGGTTTCTCTGTGTAGCCCTGGCTGTCGCAGAACTTACCTTGTACACCAGGCTGGCCTTGAACTTTGAACTCTGCCTACCTCTGCTTCCCAAGTGCTGGGATTAAAGGCAAGCACCACCACTGCCCAGCTCATCTGAATTCTTTCCAAAGAACCTACCAGACTAGAGGTCAGAGTGAGATCCTGCTAACAAAATTCAATGATGCAAATTTCAGGGTAGAACTAACGTCGGGCATGGCTACATCCGGAAACTAGATGATGTCTCAACTCTCTAGTGAGTGGGCTTTTTTCTATCTTTATTCTTAGGAGTTGCTCATAGTTAGGTTTATATTGCTGTTAAAGAATACCAACAGCTCAAAGAGTAAAGAGTTTATTTCACCTTACGATTTACAGTTAGTTCATCATGAAGGGAAATCACAGAAAGAACTCAGGATAAGAACCTGGAGACAGGAACTAAAACAGAGACCAGGGGAAAACACTGGTTCCTGGTCTGTTCCTCATGGCTCGCTCAGCCTGCTTTCTTACTCAACCCAAGACTACCTGCCCAGGGGGCTGGGCACTCCCACATCATCCATTAATCAAGAAAATTACAGATTTGCCTCCAGGTCTTTTAGAGACATTTTCTCATTTGGATTCCTTCTTCTCAGAAGACTGTAGCTTGTTTCTTTTGACAATAGAACTAACCAAGCCAGCTGCTGTGAGCCTCTTCTAGGCAGCTCAGATTATCTGAAAATGTATTTCCACAGTTCTTATCACTTATATGTGCTTGAAGAGGGAGAGACCTAGAGAATCTGATCGGTTTCAGGTACTTCCTGAAGCCGCTGAGTTACTTCCTGAGCTTATGGAGTTTGGGTGCGGGATGGAGTGTTTCACTGCCCTAGAGCATCCTGATATTTCCCCCTTCCTGTTGCAACCTGTGTCTTATTGTTATAACTTTTTTAAACATTGTATCATGATGACTTCCCTCTCCCCATTTTGATGCCCTGTCATTTTACTTTCTCTTTGGTCATCCTATGTCTTCCTCACAAACCAGCAGGTTTATGTTGGTGGAAATCACAGCACAACAGCGTCTTGGTTTTCTGACACATAGAATGTCATTTCTACCGTGAAGTTTTTCCCAAGTGTCGGCCTTTCCTTTGTGGAACTCTTCAATAATGCACTGTCATACTAAATTGACAGCTCCTGGGAGACAGGGATGCCTTACTCCTCTTTATAATCCAGAGCCAAGACAAGCGAAAGCAGAATATTCTTTCTACTAATAGAGCCAACAGATTCCTGCGGCTCCTTCAATGTTGAAAATCAGATGGTTTATCTGAACCCCCAGTCAGAATTTATTTTTGACTTAAGCTACCCACTCTGAGCCCTTCCCTTCTCTGAAACAGCTCCTGAATCTAGTCCTTACCTCTGAGACGTTCTAGTACCATCTTCACACCCATTTGACGTCCTCACAACCTGAACTTGCCAGCATGTCAATCAAGCTCACTGACAACTCCCAGACCATGTTTCAGCTTGTACGGTAGCAAATAGCAAAGGCCACGCATCCATATAGAGCAAGGGTTCTCATCGTTCCTAATGCTGTGACTCTAGTACACCTCCTCATGTGTTGTGGTGGCCCCAACGATTACATTATTTTTGTTGCTGTTTCATAACTGCAATTTTGCTACTGCTATGAATTATGTTTTCCAATGATCTTAGGTGACCCCTGTGAGTTGTTTCTCCCCAAAGGGGTGCGGACCCACAAGTTGAGAACTGCTGATCTAGGCAAAACCCCATGTATGAAGGAGGTTTATAAATGAATGGTAACAGCATCGGTATGGTGCACTCCAATGAGCCATACACACTCCAACCCCAGATGAAGGGACATCCCACAAACTTATGACAAGGAGCAGGGGTTTGGAAGAACATGCTCGTAATTTTACATATTTGTGCTAAATTAAAAAAAACACAAGTATTTGTTTTTTTTAACTATTACTATTTTCAACTATAATATTTCTTAGCCATAGTATTTTAACTGTTAAGCAACTATTGTTACTTAAAGCATATACACAGAGGCAAGATAAGATTTGAACTCAAACCACTAATATATCGTTCCTCAGAAAGTTATCAAGTGCAACAGGTCTGGGCCTCAGCTGGCTTTGAGCCTCTGTGCTTGTTCTAATAAGGGAAGGACTCTGTCCCAATCTTTGAGATTAAAAGAAACCTTAGAATTAGATGATGAGTTGAACAAGGTTTCCTCTTCAACCGTAAAATAAGTGAAATAAAATCTCTAGTCATCCTGGATGTTTGGGCCCATCTCCTTCTTTGCCAATAAACTTCCCAGGTTCTTCTCTGAGAGACACAATGGTGGCATGGTCCCCTAGCTGATAATGTCTCAGAAGCTCGGAACCTCTCCCGACCATGAGAAGCCACTTGAAAGAGAATAAGTACTTCTGAATACCTGCTGTGCGGGGCCAGATCCAGGCTAGATTTACTGTTGGGTTTTCCCTGTGGTAGAATTATTAGATGGCAGAAAACAGCATCCAGAGGCTTGAGATATGGCCCCATGACAGGTTATTTGACCCTAGCAGCAATCTAGGAATAGCTATTTTGTTTGAATCAACAAAATCTCATCATCCCAAACCTGGCACCGTGTCCCTGCTTTCTGGCTCTCAGTTCCTGTCTCGCATCACCCTGCGTTTTGTATAATAACTTTTGAAAAGTGTCTTACATCATCCACTCCTTGATGTTGGGAATCGCTTTCAAGAAAAGCACTTTGGGGTGAGATCTCACACTTGGCAAATCTAAGCACTACCGTGGAGACATAGAAAGCAGACATGAAAATAGTTTTTAGGGCAAATTAGGTCATACGTTTTTGGTCAGAGTCAAAACAATTTCCCCCCAAAAAAAATCTTGCTAAGAAGGGCTATAAGCAAAGGAAACTGGCACCTCCTTGGGGTGACTTTGAAACCTGTTCTGTCCTCAATAAGGAAAGCCTGGTGTCTTCTCGGGCTCCTGTTCTGAGGTCTGCAGATGACGGGATTTCTGAGGCGTCTGCTGACAAGCTTTTGTTCTCCGTGAATTTATGTTCCTGGTGCTACATTTCTCTTCTGTCTTTGTCATTGTCCACAGCTACTCGACTTCCTGCATCACAACGAGGGCAAAACTCCATGAGAGCCATTAAAATAAGCATCTTTCCAAGTGACACTGTTTGAAGCTCACAGCACAGATCAGGATCTTAAACCCAGGCTCTGGGGCCTGCAGAAGCCAGGGCTTTCAGCCCATTCAGGTTTCTGTGGACCAGAAGCCTGGCTGGGAATATCAAGAGCCAAGACCTGAAGATGTCTATACGTAAAACTTCCTAACTGTACGTTATACCATGGTGAAGTATGTCCTGAGAACTAGCACTCAGGAAGTGAAGGCAGGAGAACCCTGAAGGTAAAAGGACGTGGTCTACTTTGGCTGCATGGAGAGACTCTGGGTCAAAAAAGACAATCCAGAGCTGTGTTGGTTGTTTTTCTGTTGCTGTGATAAATGCCTCGATGAAGGCGACTTATAGAAAGAGAGGTTTATTGGGGCTTACGGTGCACCATGGGTGAGAGACTGTCATGGTGGGGAAGCCAGCATGGAAGCCAGGAGCCACAGAGATATCACCCCAGCTGCCAGCACAAAGAGAAGAACACAGAAGGCACAGTAGAAACAGGGTGAGGCTGCGTGTTCTCAGAGCCCGCCTCTGGTGACAGCTTCCTCAGCAAGGCTGTGATGCTTCAACCTCCCAAAACAGCGTCACCAACTGGAGGTCAAAGTGTTTCAATCCCTGAGGTTATGGGCCACACAACTTTTTCCAGACACTTCATAAAACTATCTGAAAGCAAGAAAGGGGAGGGGGGGTATTTTGTTTTGTTTTATTGTTTATGTTTCTGTCAGAGAATATATTGTCCATCCTAAAGGGGAAATTATTAGATGGGCTTACAGGATGTGGTCTGCTTGCCTCACCCTGTGAGGTCAAGAATCGGGCAGTTGTTTAGTCTACAAGGCTGGCTGTGTCAGCAGTTTCAATCTGGCACCAGAGTCCTAGAGGATCCCTGGAGAGCTGCTGGTGCTCAGTCTACGTTAGAATCCTAAAGACGTTGGTTCTAATTCCAGTGAAGAAATACCGGACAACAGGATGGATGAACTTGCCGGCAAGACTGAAGGTGAGAGGCAAAAGCAAAGTTTTCTTCTTCCGTATCCTTTGAACTGGGCTGTAACCAGAAGATGCTGGTATTTAGGGTGAGTCTTCCCTGCTCAAAATAATATGATAGAGAACATTCCTCATTGGGCTGGAGAGATGGCTCAGTGGTTAAGAGCACTGACTGCTCCTCCAGAGGTCCTGAGTTCAAATTCCAACAACCACATGGTGGCTCACAACCATCTGTAATGAGATCTGATGCCCTCTTCTGGTGTGTCTGAAGAGGTGTGTGAGTGACAGCATACTCATATAACATTAAATAAGTAATAGTAACAATAATTATTTATGTGTTGCAGTCTATGCCCTCTAGAATCTCATCTAGCTGAAAGAGAGAAGAACCTTTGCAGGAATTTCCTGTCCCGGTCCCATTAGCAGCCAGCTAGCATGGCTGGTACATTAACATATTCGTGTTAATTGAGCTCATCTACTGTTCTTGACCCTTGAACCTAATTTTACTCAGACAGAAACATTCTCATCTCTGGAGGAGGATCAAGTACACATTCTTTCACGTTGGAATTAACATTTAAATTAACAGAGAGAGAACTGGTCATTGGTTATTCCATTAGAAAAAAATACATACCAATAGAACTGTATTAAATCAGAGTAATGCTGATTTTTCTTCCAGAAAAAGAAAAGCTATAGAATTAATCCATGTCCATGATAAAAACGTTCTTCTGGGGGGAAAAAATAAGCTTTGGATTTTTGTCAACTGGCAGTTTGTAGAACTCTATACATTTTGTCGTACCCATAAACATTGCTCTAGACTGAGGACTATCTGTAAACACTTTCATTTCCTCGGGTGCTTTCACCAATTATAGAAACTGAAAATTCTCTTCACAGGTTTCCACAAAATGTGGAACCCCCCTCCACACACACAAACGCTTGTTCCTCATCCACCAAAACCTCTCACGTAGTAATTAAAGTCTTTATCAGCGTCCCCATGTGCTACAGAGCAATCTAGTCTTCCTAAAAATAAATGCACACGGGAAATTCCTCACAACGATCAGCAAACAGCAATTATTATTCCCGGTTATTAAAATGCTCTTGGCTAATCAAACGGACACCAGCAGAGAGACTACCTTAAAAGGCTGAGTACCAAAGGGTGTGTGTGTGGGGGGGGTGCTGTCAGAGTCTCGAGCAGACAGTTTAGAAACGTTTGGTAAATATTTGGGAGGAACCATTAACAATAGGCAAACAGCGTGAGGCCTACGAAGAAAAATGTACTCGGAGAACTGAGGGAGAGTGATTCTCAATGGATGCTGAATCTGGTCCTACAGAAAGCCACCAAGCTCACTGTCTAAGCACCCTTTGTTTTTTTTTTTTTTTTTTTTGTTTTTGTTTTTTTGGATACTTATTTTTTTTTATTTATTTAATACTTAATAATAATTCTTTGGTTTCCGGGCAAACATCCCCCTCCCCCCTCCCCTTCCTTATGGGTGTTCCCCTCCCAACCCTCCCCCCATTGCCGCCCTCCACCCAACAGTCTAGTTCACTGGGGGTTCAGACTTAGCAGGACCCAGGGCTTCCCCTTCCACTGGTGCTCTTACTAGGATATTCATTGCTACCTATGAGGTCAGAGTCCAGGGTCAGTCCATGTATAGTCTTTAGGTAGTGGCTTAGTCCCTGGAAGCTCTGGTTGCTTGGCATTGTTGTACATATGGGGTCTCGAGCCCCTTCAAGCTCTTCCAGTTCTTTCTCTGATTCCTTCAACGGGGGTCCTATTCTCAGTTCAGTGGTTTGCTGCTGGCATTCGCCTCTGTATTTGCTGTATTCTGGCTGTGTCTCTCAGGAGCGATCTACATCCGGCTCCAGTCGGTCTGCACTTCTTTGCTTCATCCATCTTGTCTAATTGGGTGGCTGTATATGTATGGGCCACATGTGGGGCAGGCTCTGAATGGGTGTTCCTTCTGTGTCTGTTTTAATCTTTGCCTCTCTCTTCCCTGCCAAGGGTATTCTTGTTCCCCTTTTAGAGAAGGAGTGAAGCATTCACATTTTGATCATCCGTCTTGAGTTTCATTTGTTCTAGGCATCTAGGGTAATTCAAGCATTTGGGCTAATAGCCACTTATCAGTGAGTGCATACCATGTATGTCTTTCTGTGATTGGGTTAGCTCACTCAGGATGATATTTTCCGGTTCCAACCATTTGCCTACGAATTTCATAAAGCCGTTGTTTTTGATAGCTGAGTAATATTCCATTGTGTAGATGTACCACATTTTCTGTATCCATTCCTCTGTTGAAGGGCATCTGGGTTCTTTCCAGCTTCTGGCTATTATAAATAAGGCTGCGATGAACATAGTGGAGCACGTGTCTTTTTTATATGTTGGGGCATCTTTTGGGTATATGCCCAAGAGAGGTATAGCTGGATCCTCAGGCAGTTCAATGTCCAATTTTCTGAGGAACCTCCAGAATGATTTCCAGAATGGTTGTACCAGTCTGCAATCCCACCAACAATGGAGGAGTGTTCTTCTTTCTCCGCATCCTCGCCAGCATCTGCTGTCACCTGAGTTTTTGATCTTAGCCATTCTCCTGTAGGCAGCAGAATGCAGGGTCCTCATTGCGTATCCAGTTTGTTAATCTATGTCTTTTTATTGGGGAGTTGAGGCCATTGATGTTGAGAGATATTAAGGAATAGTGACTATTGCTTCCTGTTATATTCATATTTGGATGTGAGGTTACGTTTGTGTGCTTTTCTTCTCTTTGTTTTGTTGCCAAGACGATTAGTTTCTTGCTTCTTCTAGGGTATAGCTTGCCTCCTTATGTTGGGCTAAGCACCCTTTGTTATAGACACCATATTGGGCTGTAATTAAGAGATGTGTTTTTCTTTAGGGTGCACTGTTTCACTTCAGGGATTATTTTACATGGAACTCAGAGACCTCAGCCCTTCCCTAGAATACTTTTCATTTTAGTCCCAACAGAAATGGAGTTTTATCATCCTTTGTCACAAGTACTCGGCACACACAAGCCCAGTCACACACATGCCACTGGACACACATGCCAGTCACGCGTGTACACACTCACACATATGACGTGCCCGAAGGTGACGATGCTTAATACGTACTTTACTGATGGTAGGGGGTGGGGCAAACAGAGGAGAGAGTTCTGAGATGCCTCACTTCCGGAAGACAAAGAAAAGGCTAGTCAGGGAACATGAACTTTCCAGGAAGGCACCCTGGCTCAATTAAAACCCAACTTTGATGAAATATTTTTGTTTAAAGAGAAAAATGGTATCTCTTCAGTGAGAACTTTTCCTGACAGCTGCTCTGGGGGAAGCAGGTGGTTAAGTCTACCCTGGGGGTTTCAGAAATATTAATATTTAAACCTCTCACGTTTCACTCAAGTTCATGGCAGCTTCCTAATGCCTGAAGGAAGACTGAGCAGGAAAAGCACAAGCCACAGAGTGGGGAATACCTTCTAATTTAGCCAGAGCGGGTCTGTTTAGCAGAATCCGCGTCTCAGCCTATCTGATTTGCTGCTAGCTCACAAAGGCAGCATATTAGAATATCAAAGCTGGTTCCTTCCTTTCTGCTCCGCAAAGACATAACATGTCATCATCAGAAGGCAGCGTTTGCCAGGGCCCTGATTTGTTTGTCTAGACTCCGGTCATTGAACTCTGTTTATTACTAAACACCAAGTTGAATGGCAGCAAATCAAAGGGGGTTCTGAGAGCCCATGAGACCCTTCTTCCCTGAGGGCTGTCGGGGTCAGTATAGACATTCTAACTTCTCAGTTCCCGCAAGCTTTTAGGGGTCTACTTTTCCCAGGGCCCAGGGGCTGACCACTAGACAAACCTTTCAGCTTTTCCTGACCCACGACTCGACCCTGAGCCATTTGTATCCCTCAGAGCCCCTCCCCCACTATTGTTCCAGAGGTCGGCACTTAATAGCTATATTCCAGATGACGCATGGAGAGGTCATGAGGAATGACCAGTGATTAGCATACGAAAATGGAACATGATAGGAAAGTGCTGTCAATCACAGCACGAGTGTATTAAAAAAAAAGTCCTCAGGCACACACACACACTCTCACACTCACTCACACAGACACACACAGACATATGCTCATGCACATACACAGGCACACAGACATATTCACACGTGTACACACACAAAGGCACACAGGCATACACGGGCACACAGAAATATACTCTCATGCATGCACACATGCACACTTTTGCACATGGACATACACAAGCACACACGCTCAAGCAGTACCTTCTCTTTAAGATAAGATCGTGATTTTTTCTTTAAAAAAAAAACTGGTCAGGCTTGTTATAAGAGGATGTAATTAGCAGATGGACAGTTATCGTCCTTCTGCATAATTGTTGGCCTAATTTTTAAGATTGAAACGCCTGACTTCTGAAAAGCCTGGATCTAGAAGATAAAACGAACTCATGCAATTTTCCTTAGAAAAACAGAGCCCGGCTTCAGAATTGCCTTCAAGGAAAAAAAGCTCTCCTGAGGAATACTTCAGAAAAAATATTGATCGTGTGAGAGGAGATCGATGAGTTCCACCCAGAGCACTGTGTGAAAGAAGTGGAGGAGGCCTACATTTTCTATACAGGGCAGAGGGTGGGGATTTGAGGGGGAAGCTTTATGCACCGAACCTGAAGGGCCTTGCATGTTATCCAAACGGTAGAGGGTTATGTAATCCACATCTCACTTCTCCTGAACTGCAAGCCATTAGCCGGAAGGACTCCTAAACACCACAAAACAAGATACTTCTGGAGGAAGTTCAGCTTCTGTCTGGTAGCAATTGAGTGATCATCCATCAGACAAGAAGCCAGTGGGCTCAAAACCACTCAGATCCTGAAGTGACAGCCCAGACCTCCTGGATCTTCCTTTGTGGAAGTCTGAAAATGATCAACGGAAGTTATGGCCCTAGGCAGCCCACTGCAATCTTGCTGTCTGCGTGCACAGGCTTAGACTGGTGACCCATCTAATCCCAGAAGTATTAGCCATACTCAGAATAGTTCCAGGAAGTTCCAGGAAAACAGAATAGAGCAGGAAGGCAATCTCGATGAGACCTTTCTGTTCTGCCCGTCATGGGAGCATTCAAGCCCATTATGACAAAAGTATTTGGGAGAACATCCAACCCCCAGGATGATAAGGTGGTCCTCATTGTATTGTCTCAAGGAATCTGGAGGGAATGAGCATCTAGTTTGCTTCAGTCTTTAGAAAAAAATTAATAAAGTCTAATATCCTGAATACTACATCATCTCTGTCAACATTCCTGAATTAAGGAAATTAAAACAGATATATCCTTTATATCTGTCAGGGAGATTTTATTTACCACTCCAGATCAGGCACCCCAAACTTCTGCCTCTGATTTGATCCTGCAGCCCCAGGGCCTACAAGGTAGATATCTATAAATGCCAAAAGGATGGTTGAATTACAGTGAATTAAAATGAACACGTTTCAAAATGCCAACATAGAAAAGCAAATAGTCACTTTCACTCACATTCACACAAGCTGTTTCATTTAAAGAGTAGTGAATGAATGTTAAAGCAGGAAAAAAGCAGCCAGGCATGGTGGCTCCCATCTGGAATCTCAGCACTGGAGAGGCTGAGGCAGGAGGATTGCCTCCAGGCTAAGGTGGGTTATATAATGAACTCCAGGCTAACTTGGGCTACAGCATGAGACTGTCTGAAAAACACAGGCAGAACTGAAAGGTCTCCACACTCCAACCTCTGGAACTGACTTTTCTTTCCTCTTTTAACTATCTGTTCAAGGAGTCTTTGTTCAAAGGCTGCAAGTTATAATTTAACTCTCAAGTTAACTATAGGTCCCCTTGTCTTTCAAGTCATACTAACAATAAAGTCTTCAATTATTTTTTTAACCAAACAAAGGGGAAATCTTGGTATATAAAAGATCAAAACGCATTGTACGCATGAATAAAATACCAAAGAATTAAAAAAAATTTTTTTCCTCTCTTTCCTAACACCAATATACTGGGCGTGGAAATAAATCTGTGAGATCTTTATCCACAGGGTCCATTAGCATGGGCAATACCGGAAAGTGCAAAAGAGGGGGATGCAGGCTTGACAAACACAGGAAGGCCACGAGCCTAAAAGGTTCTGATGATTTAGTTAAAACCTCATTTGAGTTCTCAGATAATCATTTCCCTCCTGGAAAAGGATCCTGAGGCTTAAATTAAACCTAATGCACAAGCACTGTCTTCCACCTCAAAGAAGAAAAGGGGGGGTATTATTTTTAAGCCAGGCGCCCCTGAGACATCCCTCTCCTAAGTGCAGTTCAGGTACACAGGAGGGGCCCTTACCTTAGAGTGGAAAGACTCCTTTTGGTCAAGAGAAAAGACTCCCTAGCCTGGGTGGAGACCCAACATCCCAGTCGGATCAGAAATAGACCCTGCGAGGTCCTGTGCTGTCTACCCCCCCCCCGCCCCCGCAACCCCCTGCAACCCCGAGAATGGTAGCTTGCAGCCATGCAACTGCCCACGTTCCCAAATTAGCCAGAAAAGCATAACGACTTTCTTTCTCTTTCTGTATCTTTTTGCTTTCCTTAACACTTTGGGTTTCCCTGACATTTTAGCCTTCCTTACTCTTTCTATAAAGCTTCTCTCCCTGCCGTCTTCCATTAAACTGACCACCGTGTCAATTTAAATGGTATGACTTTAGTTCCTTCTCTCTTCCTCCAGGGCAGGCTGAGATTTACAGCTTGCCTGACTGACACAGGGGAGGGAGAAGTTGTTTTTTCCTTTAATTATTATTATTGTTTGTTTGTTTCTAGTTTTTAATTAATAAAATTGTTAATTAATAAGACTGCATCTTCTATTTGCGTACATTCTTAAATTGTTCTATTAATGAGACTGAGACTAAGAGGAGACCCCAACTTCCCCTGGATCACTTTTACCCACCCTCATGTCCTCTTTAGTTGGGCTAAACCCTCAGCTGAAGCCACAAATCCTCTTGGCCGTGGATACACAGTGATGTCTAATGCTCACTCACAGGTACACGGGAGGCCTTCTGCAGAGACACCATGTGTTTCTCGAGCCTATTGGACTAGGCGTTCTTTCTAGTTAAATCCATGCAAGAAAAACACATTTTTTAAAAAAGTAATTAATAAGGCATCATTTAACTCCATTTGGATGTAAGACTATGGAAATGTGGGGCAGAGAACGATACCAGGAAACTTGGTAGGGTGGAAGCCCGGGAACCCAGAGGGGATGGTAGGAGCTTCACCTGCTTCTGACCAGGCCCCTGTCATGTGACCACACTCCCTACTTCTGTAGACCAGAACAGAGTCCTCCTTGCTAATGAGGTACCTAGAGGCCCTGAGTGTTCAGTCAACAAGCTCCCCTTCCCAGACATTCCTTCCTACAAACGGTATTTAATCTCTGGTCCACCCTGAGAAGTTGGTTTGCACCCATTTTCCA
>NC_141535.1:29357500-29365000 GCF_021556685.1 Rattus norvegicus | reverse complement strand
CAGAACATGTGGTATTCATCTTCCTGAGTCTGATTTACTTCACTCAATACACTCCCCAGATCCACTCATCTTCCTGGAGATCTCACTTTTACTCAATAAAATTCATCCTGTATATGTACCCCGTTTTCACTACCTATCCATCTATGAATGGACGTCTACGTTGATTCTATTTTACTTTTGCTCCTGTAAGTGCCTCAACGACAAATATGGATGTGCACGTGCTTCTTTGGTAAGATATGTAGTCTGTTGCGTGTGAACCCAGGAGAAGGGCTCACAACAGTTCTATTTTAGGGTTTTGAGAAACTTCCAGAATGGTTTCCATAGAGCCTACGCCCGCGTATGCCCACACTGGCATTGAGTAAATGCTCTTTCCTTCACACCACGGCCAGAATTAAACATGCTAACGTCTGTGAACAGCTCCAAGCCCACAATTAAGTAAGTTCTTTAAGACAAGTGATTGTGGGCCAACACAATACTTTGCACTTCTCTTTTCTTCACACTTCTCTTGTCCCTTGCTTTCTCGATGCTTGCCATTCTGATTGGGGTGAGACAGAATCTCAAATTTTTCTTTCTTTTTTTTAAAAAAAGATTTATTTATTTATTTTATTTACTTATTTTTATGTCTTTGTGCTCTATCTGCGTGTACACCTGCAGGCCAGAAGAGGGCATCTGATCACATTACAGATGGTTGTGAGCCACCATGGGAACTGAACTCAGGACCTCTGAAGAGCAGCCAGTGTCCTTAACTGCTGAGCCATCTCTCCAGTTCCCTAAAATGATTCTTAATTTGCATTTCTCCACAGTCCAAAGGTGTTTAACACGTTTGAATGTTTATTGATCATTATGGTTTTTCCTCTTTTATTCCTGTTTATTGATGTGATGTCTTGGAGGCTCTCGGTGTGCTTAACTTTGTAGTAACTTATATCCTATATATCAATTTCTTGTCTCACGTATAGCTTGTGAAGATGTTTCTCCCATTCTGTAGGCTGTCTTTTCACTTGACTGATACTTCCTTTGGGGTGCCGAAGTCCTTATAATCCTATTTCTCAGTTCTTAGGGTTAGCAAGTTTGCATTTTGAGCCTCCTGCTCTCAGGAGCTTAATCCTAGGCGAAGATCTTCCCTCTCTTTTTCTACAGGGTTCACATTGTGCCGAGGCACTGGAATAGAGTGTGTCTCTGACCCAGAATCCATTTGCTTCTCCATTTCTCCCTCCTCCTAGTTGTAGCTGAAAGGACCCTACATGAGTCAGGGAGAGAGGCTAACAGGAAAATCAGCAAATGGAAGGAGCTGTCCTCCATTATCACTAACAGGTTGCCTGGCCTCCAGCTGGTCCCTCCTGTCAGTTCCACAACTCACTGTGTAGTCAAAAGGGTGTGAGATGCGTCATGGTAGGACTGAGGACCCAGGAGGCAGTGGGAGCAGAAATGAGGGGAAGAAAAGGAAGGAAAGTCCTAGTAACTAGTAGAAAGGGTAGGCAAACATGAGCTGTTAGTCACGGCTGGGCTAACGGGTGTGCTTACTGGTCAGGGATGTCCTGGTTTTCAATAGAAATCCTCCTTCTACTATATATTGCAATGTATATATTCTATGAATATTCAAATATGCTCTATAACGTATTTTATATACATAAATCTATAATGTATAATTTTTATTTTAAGCCCTCCTGTAGGGGACTCATGCATGACTTTATCTCATTGTCTATCAATCATCTATCCATTTCATTCATAAAAAAAACAGTTAAAAATCAAAATGCAAGTTGGGCGTGGTGGTGCATGCCTTTAAATCCATTACTTGGGAGGCAGAGGCTGGCGGGTCTCTGTGAATTCGAGGCCAGCCTCGTCTCTGTAGTGGGTTCCAGGATAGTCAAGGCCACGCAGTGAAACCTTTTCTCAAAACAAAACAAAACAAAACAATACACAAAAAAAACCCCAAAACAAAAACCGAACAAATACCAACCAAGTAAACAAACACACCCTCTCCCACACACACACCACCACCACTCAAACCCACCCCTCAAACAAAACAAAACAAAACAAATCAAATGCAGACAAAGTGTTTTGGCATATACCAACGATGTTGCCGCAACGTATAGCTTGGGAGAAGAGAGGCAAATGTTTCCTTAGGCCGAGGTCTGCCTAAGCAACCGCGCATGCTCTGATTTCTTCTGGAAGAAAAGTCTGCTGCCCATTCTGGCCGTCTGTTGGAGAAAGCAGCAGGCAGCCCGGCCAGGTCTCCGTAGCATGGTCATCACCGCAGCCTGCTTCCTACACCGCACACGTCGCCATTTATTTCCGAAGCTGCTGTTTGTGCTGTTATTTTTCTTTCCGACTGATTCCCTCTGAGTCATAGGGAGATATTCTCATTGTGACGGGGTGCACTGCAGAGACGGCTGACTCGCTCGTTCCACACCATTAAGTTCTTGCTTGTGTTTTTCAATCAGAAATGGTTTGGCAGGTCACTTCTCAGAGAAAAAAAAAAAGGAGCATGATGGTTCTGCCTGGGCGGACTCAAGCTAGGAAGAAAAGGATTAATGAAAAGATTTCTATTTTGTTTTCACAGGGAAAAAATTGACAAATATGCTTGCTAAGCGGCGAAATCTATCTGTCTGTCATGGTTCTTAAGCAACCAAGGGGCAGTTCAAAAATGGCGTTGTTTTCTGACGAAGGATTTCATTAGAGCATGCTGTGCTCCCAGGCAGCCAGTGAAGGTTGGTGGGAGTCACCATAGTGGCAAAAAAGCATCACCGGATTTCAAATATTCTTTGTTTTTATCCCGCATCCGAATCCATTAGCTTATTATCCCCAGGCAAGGAACTGAAGGCTGTTATCCTGGTCAAACAGAAAGGAGATGTTTTCCAGGATGCCGGAGGTTACTGCTCATTAAGAGCTCGTTGATGCTGAGCATAGTTTGAAAATCTTAGTTTTGACAAAAGTGGTCCTGCACTCAGTGAGAATTCCTGCCAAGGAGCTAGGACAAGGGCAGTCTGCCCCTCAAGGGGATTAAAATCCAGGGCAAGACAAAAAGCGGTAGATTTTTCCTCATCTCTCTCAGACCCAAGTGTGGTACATTTAGAACGTGAAGACAATGGATTATAACCTCACATTTTGACATCTCTTTTGCCTTCGAACATTAACATTCATCTGCTCTGCTATAGTAGTAATAATTCTACTCACAAGGGGCAGGAATGGTGACATGGTAAGATGGTGGAGAAATGCAGTTTGTTCCATTAGAGGCCAACGATGGGAGCTAAATGTGCTGGAGATTTAGAGTCCATTCCCTGTGTGTTTATATATGTGCTTTGTATTAAGAAACACACACACATACACACACACACACACACACACACACACACACACTCACAATACCCAGATGCATTTCTTTCATTGGGGTAAATAATTTACTTGAGTGTCTTTCAATAGCTTTAAACTCACTCTCTCTTTCTCTTGCTCTCTCTCTCTCTCTCTCTCTCTCTCTCTGACACACACACACACACACACACACACACACACACACACACACAGAGGTATACACATGTCTTTACCCTGCTTAACTGTACAGCTTGCAGTAAAACCCATCTCTGCTTCTGAATTCAGCTGACATCACCTTCTCGTAGTCTTCAAGGAGGTTCGAGCTGTTCTGAAATAGTCATCATGACCCATTACACTCTGTTCCTTGTAGCTTTTGTTCCCGGTTGCATGTGATACTATAATTGTGAAAGAAAATTTAAAATAGATGCTGCCCTCATACAGGATGGGGTTTATAGTCGCACTTGTTCAAAAATATCCTTGGAAATGCCATTAGGATGTAGTTGAAAAATATAGGGCAAAGACAACATGGATGTAATAAATTAATACTACTTTTATATTTAAAGAACCTTTGAAGAAAAAAAATGCTCTTTAAGTTACTGGCTTTGTTTGTGTGGGGAAGTAGACAATTGATATTGGTTGGTAATTTAATGCCTACAGGCATACTGAAAAATATCTATGTCCTTACAGCAAAACCATTTTGCCTAAAGATGTAAAGTTTATTTAAACATTTGATGTGGTGGTTTACACATGCAATTTTGGCACTCAGGAGGCTGAGGCAGGAGAATCATTGTAAACCTTCAGGCACTCTTGGGCTAACCATTGAGTTCCTGTTTGAAAATATCCACCATAAAATTGTTTTAAATTTTAATTTCATAGTGCATGCAGTATATGTTTATGTATGTATGCCAGTGCACATGTATATGGGTGTGCATATATAGGGAAGCCATATCTTAGTGTAAAATATTTTCCTTAATTGCTTTTCACTTACCTTGCTTTTTAAAACAGAATCTCACTGAATCTGGAGCTAACTGGTATGACTAGACTGGATAGCGAGCAAAGCCTAGGGATTCTCTTGTCTGCCTTGTAGCATTGTGAATACAGCACTGGAGTACAGCACTGGAGTAGAGCACTGTGGTACAGCACTGGGAGTACAGCACTGGGAGTACACACTAGAGTACAGCACTGGAGTAGAGCACTGGGAATACAGCACTGGAGTAGAGCACTGGGAATACAGCACTGGAGTACAGCACTGGGAATACAGCACTGGAGTAGAGCACTGTGGTACAGCACTGGGAGTACACACTAGAGTACAGCACTGGAGTAGAGCACTGGGAATACAGCACTGGAGTAGAGCACTGGAGTAGAGCACTGGGAGTACAGCACTGGAGTAGAGCACTGTGGTACAGCACTGGAGTATAGCACTGGGAGTACAGTACTGGAGTAGAGCACTGTGGTACAGCACTGGAGTATAGCACTGGGAGTACAGCACTGGGAGTACAGTACTGGAGTAGAGCACTGGGAGTACAGCACTGGAGTAGAGCACTGGAGTACAGCACTGGGAGTACAGCACTGGAGTAGAGCACTGTGGTACAGCACTGGAGTATAGCACTGGGAGTACAGTACTGGAGTACAGCACTGTGGTACAGCATTGGAGTATAGTACTGGAGTACAGCACTGGAGTACAGCACTGGAGTACAGCACTGGAGTATAGCACTGGGAATACAGCACTGGAGTACAGCAGTACAGCACTGGGGTATAGTTCTGGAGTACAGCACTGGGGTACAGCACTGGAGCACAGCACTGGAGTACAGCACTGTGGTACAGCACTGGAGTACAGCACTAGAGTACAGCACTGGAGCACAGCACTTGGGTACAGTACTGGAGCACAGCACTGGGGTACAGCACTGGAGTACAGCACTGAGGTACGGCACTGGAGCACAGCACTAGAGTACAGCACTGGCAATACTGTCAGACCTGGTTCTTCCATGGTGCTGGGGACTGAATACAGGTCTTAACACCTATACAGTAGGTGCTTTACCAACTGAGCCATCTCCACGGTCCCTCAAACATTCTAATTGTTCTTTAGAAACTCAGTCAATTTAATTTATTTTTCCTACTTTGACACAATTTTATTTCTAAATTATAATGCAAAACATTAATAAATTTCAGATTATGTTTAGAATGGAATATTGTACACTATAAAGATTTTTTCTTTTGACAACAAGGCAATAAAAAGATTACACATACTTCATATCTAGAATCCCTCAGTTAGTAATAAAATAGCAAAGCAGGACTTGATATGTAGCTCAGCTTATAGAGTGCTGTCTGGCACGGGGAGGGGGCCCTCTGTGAGACAAGAGCACCAACAGCTATCAGTCATTTCTCACTGAGCTCCTTAGGACTAAACCACCAACCAAAGAGTACACATGGACAGACCCATGACTCCATCTGCATATGTAGGAGAGGATGGGCCTTGTTGGGCATCAATGGGAGGAGAGGTTTTTGGTCCTGTGAAGGCTCGATGCCCCAGTGTAGGGGAGTGTCAGGGTATGGAAGTGGGAGGGAGTGGGTGGTTGTTTGAGGGAGCACCCTCATGGGAGCAGGGTTTGGGGCTATGGGATGGGGGGGTTTAGAGGGGAAACTGCAAATAAAGAAAATATCCAATAAAAGAAAAGAAAACAAAAAGAGAAAGGTACATGTTGATTGCAGTCACTCTCTCTGTTTATGTTCTCAGTTGTACTTTGCACTTCAGTGATTATAGTCTCATTTATTTTCTTTGTACAGCCTTTTGGCTACGTTTGTTCCTTTCTTCCGTCTGGAGTATTGATTCCAGTGTATTCGCTGTAGGGATTGCTTCCAGCACACATTTGTTTAGCACAGTAATAGATTTCATTAGTATGTTGTCTCAGATATATATTAATATATATGTGATATATATTACTGTACTTTGCTCATATTCAATCTCTTTGTCTCCTCTTGCCACCCTTACTCCCAATACTTTTCTCTCCACAGATAATCCTAATTATCTAAGAATATTATTTATCTTACTCTGTAATTAGACTATTAATTTAGTTATTAAGTATTCCTAGGTAAATGCAAAGAGAGGCCAATAATAATTATAATTCAAGTGCATGTGATTAACTATTTCTTATAACTAATAAATACCTTTATATTTCATACAGCCAATATAATTCCATTTCAGATATTAATAGTAAGAATCACACCAAAACCATATTCGTTCTGAGAGGTATCCGTGCCTTCTTTATAATCAGATGACGGCATGAGCAACAGATAGTGTTTAATGCAGAAACTCACAAATGATCAAGGCACAGAGAGTAGGTGTCAGCGAAGTGCTCAGCCACGGATGGGAGATGTGTATCACCTTTCTCTTCAAGGCTTCAGGGATTATCACAGATGAGAAGGTACAATGAGCCAGAGGTGGGAAGAGTAGAGAGAGATGGTGCTTTCTGGACCCGACATGAGCTCACAGCAGCTATGGCTGCCTACATATGACTTGCACAAGCTCAAGCCAGTTAACATTCTAGAATGAAGTGGGAAAGAGTTCATGAGCCTCTACTTCTAATGAAGAGGTATGGACAGTTGATGGCTTCTATAGGATGAGATGTCAGTTTTCTTTAAGGGTGTGACTATAACTGGGAGTGCAGGGCAGCCTAGATTGGACTCAAAGAGTTATATGGAAAATAACTTCTGAATCAAGACCCTTCCAGGAGGGTCATAGGTGGCAGTGCTTCTGGAAAAGGGTCATCAGAGTTCTTCATCCCGGGTCTCCAGCTGGAGGAATTTTGATCCTGTCAGAACAGGCCATAGCAACTCACAGTTAGGATCTGGAGTCATATGGAGTAAGCATAGACTTAGTCAAGTGGTGATGGGTATAGAGGGGTGCACATGGGGGCCATTGGTTCTTTCTATGTCTGATAAAGTGGAACCCAGTACATTTTCATAGCTGCAACACCCAGAAATATAGAGAAGCATCATTGTCACCAATGTTTTTTTAATTTACGTAGAACATGCTACCCAAGGCCAGGGATAGGGTTTGCACATTCCAATTTCCAGGTCATGATGTATGGGGCATATTTCCCCACAACATAGGGTTGCTTTTTCAGCCAATCACTCAGCTTCCCACCTTACGTCTTGTGTGTCATTAACTAACTGCATATGTGTGACAACGTG